>NW_028250035.1:0-41267 GCF_964263255.1 Lissotriton vulgaris
AAATCAATTTTCTGATGAAAAACGATGACCCCGGACCAGTCGAACGTTGAAAAAATGGTCAATATTGATGAAATTTTAACATTTAATCTTTTGACTTTAAATGACGGTTGGATGTGAGTTATTACTTTTTCAACTAAAATAAGTGTGTTTAAAGTCATTTCTGTGCCTGAAATTGGTCAAAATTGAAGATTTTGAGTAAGCAAAACTCTGTAAAAATGGCAGTTTTGGTCACTGTGAGGGTTTAAAAAGTGGTTATTCAACATGAGGCCCGATCCAAATGACATTTTGAATCATTTTTGGTAGAGTCCAAAAAATCAATTTTCTGATGAAAAACGATGACCCCGGACCAGTCGAACGTTGAAAAAATGGTCAATATTGATGAAATTTTAACATTTAATCTTTTGACTTTAAATGACGGTTGGATGTGAGTTATTACTTTTTCAACTAAAATAAGTGTGTTTAAAGTCATTTCTGTGCCTGAAATTGGTCAAAATTGAAGATTTTGAGTAAGCAAAACTCTGTAAAAGTGGCAGTTTTGGTCACTGTGAGGGTTTAAAAAGTGGTTATTCAACATGAGGCCCGATCCAAATGACATTTTGAATCATTTTTGGTAGAGTCCAAAAAATCAATTTTCTGATGAAAAACGATGACCCCGGACCAGTCGAACGTTGAAAAAATGGTCAATATTGATGAAATTTTAACATTTAATCTTTTGACTTTAAATGACGGTTGGATGTGAGTTATTACTTTTTCAACTAAAATAAGTGTGTTTAAAGTCATTTCTGTGCCTGAAATTGGTCAAAATTGAAGATTTTGAGTAAGCAAAACTGTAAAAATGGCAGTTTTGGTCACTGTGAGGGTTTAAAAAGTGGTTATTCAACATGAGGCCTGATCCAAATGACATGTTGAATCATTTTTGGTAGAGTCCAAAAAATCCATTTTCTGATGAAAAACGATGACCCCGGACCAGTCGAACGTTGAAAAAATGGTCAATATTGATGAAATTTTAACATTTAATCTTTTGACTTTAAATGATGGTTGGATGTGAGTTATTACTTTTTCAACTAAAATAAGTGTGTTTAAAGTCATTTCTGTGCCTGAAATTGGTCAAAATTGAAGATTTTGAGTAAGCAAAACTCTGTAAAAATGGCAGTTTTGGTCACTGTGAGGGTTTAAAAAGTGGTTATTCAACATGAGGCCCGAACCAAATGACATTTTGAATCATTTTTGGTAGAGTCCAAAAAATCCATTTTCTGATGAAAAACGATGACCCCGGACCAGTCGAACGTTGAAAAAATGGTCAATATTGATGAAATTTTAACATTTAATCTTTTGACTTTAAATGACGGTTGGATGTGAGTTATTACTTTTTCAACTAAAATAAGTGTGTTTAAAGTCATTTCTGTGCCTGAAATTGGTCAAAATTGAAGATTTTGAGTAAGCAAAACTCTGTAAAAATGGCAGTTTTGGTCACTGTGAGGGTTTAAAAAGTGGTTATTCAACATGAGGCCCGATCAAAATGACATTTTGAATCATTTTTGGTAGAGTCCAAAAAATCAATTTTCTGATGAAAAACGATGACCCCGGACCAGTTGAACGTTGAAAAAATGGTCAATATTGATGAAATTTTAACATTTAATCTTTTGACTTTAAATGACGGTTGGATGTGAGTTATTACTTTTTCAACTAAAATAAGTGTGTTTAAAGTCATTTCTGTGCCTGAAATTGGTCAAAATTGAAGATTTTGAGTAAGCAAAACTCTGTAAAAATGGCAGTTTTGGTCACTGTGAGGGTTTAAAAAGTGGTTATTCAACATGAGGCCCGATCCAAATGACATTTTGAATCATTTTTGGTAGAGTCCAAAAAATCCATTTTCTGATGAAAAACGATGACCCCGGACCAGTCGAACGTTGAAAAAATGGTCAATATTGATGAAATTTTAACATTTAATCTTTTGACTTTAAATGACGGTTGGATGTGAGTTATTACTTTTTCAACTAAAATAAGTGTGTTTAAAGTCATTTCTGTGCCTGAAATTGGTCAAAATTGAAGATTTTGAGTAAGCAAAACTCTGTAAAAATGGCAGTTTTGGTCACTGTGAGGCTTTAAAAAGTGGTTATTCAACATGAGGCCCGATCAAAATGACATTTTGAATCATTTTTGGTAGAGTCCAAAAAATCCATTTTCTGATGAAAAACGATGACCCCGGACCAGTCGAACGTTGAAAAAATGGTCAATATTGATGAAATTTTAACATTTAATCTTTTGACTTTAAATGACGGTTGGATGTGAGTTAATACTTTTTCAACTAAAATAAGTGTGTTTAAAGTCATTTCTGTGCCTGAAATTGGTCAAAATTGAAGATTTTGAGTAAGCAAAACTCTGGTAAAAATGGCAGTTTTGGTCACTGTGAGGGTTTAAAAAGTGGTTATTCAACATGAGGCCCGATCAAAATGACATTTTGAATCATTTTTGGTAGAGTCCAAAAAATCAATTTTCTGATGAAAAACGATGACCCCGGACCAGTCGAACATTGAAAAAATGGTCAATATTGATGAAATTTTAACATTTAATCTTTTGACTTTAAATGACGGTTGGATGTGAGTTATTACTTTTTCAACTAAAATAAGTGTGTTTAAAGTCATTTCTGTGCCTGAAATTGGTCAAAATTGAAGATTTTGAGTAAGCAAAACTCTGTAAAAATGGCAGTTTTGGTCACTGTGAGGGTTTAAAAAGTGGTTATTCAACATGAGGCCCGATCCAAATGACATTTTGAATCATTTTTGGTAGAGTCCAAAAAATCCATTTTCTGATGAAAAACGATGACCCCGGACCAGTCGAACGTTGAAAAAATGGTCAATATTGATGAAATTTTAACATTTAATCTTTTGACTTTAAATGACGGTTGGATGTGAGTTATTACTTTTTCAACTAAAATAAGTGTGTTTAAAGTCATTTCTGTGCCTGAAATTGGTCAACATTGAAGATTTTGAGTAAGCAAAACTGTAAAAATGGCAGTTTTGGTCACTGTGAGGGTTTAAAAAGTGGTTATTCAACATGAGGCCTGATCCAAATGACATGTTGAATCATTTTTGGTAGAGTCCAAAAAATCCATTTTCTGATGAAAAACGATGACCCCGGACCAGTCGAACGTTGAAAAAATGGTCAATATTGATGAAATTTTAACATTTAATCTTTTGACTTTAAATGACGGTTGGATGTGAGTTATTACTTTTTCAACTAAAATAAGTGTGTTTAAAGTCATTTCTGTGCCTGAAATTGGTCAAAATTGAAGATTTTGAGTAAGCAAAACTCTGTAAAAATGGCAGTTTTGGTCACTGTGAGGGTTTAAAAAGTGGTTATTCAACATGAGGCCCGATCCAAATGACATTTTGAATCATTTTTGGTAGAGTCCAAAAAATCAATTTTCTGATGAAAAACGATGACCCCGGACCAGTCGAACGTTGAAAAAATGGTCAATATTGATGAAATTTTAACATTTAATCTTTTGACTTTAAATGACGGTTGGATGTGAGTTATTACTTTTTCAACTAAAATAAGTGTGTTTAAAGTCATTTCTGTGCCTGAAATTGGTCAAAATTGAAGATTTTGAGTAAGCAAAACTCTGTAAAAATGGCAGTTTTGGTCACTGTGAGGGTTTAAAAAGTGGTTATTCAACATGAGGCCCGATCCAAATGACATTTTGAATCATTTTTGGTAGAGTCCAAAAAATCAATTTTCTGATGAAAAACGATGACCCCGGACCAGTCGAACGTTGAAAAAATGGTCAATATTGATGAAATTTTAACATTTAATCTTTTGACTTTAAATGACGGTTGGATGTGAGTTATTACTTTTTCAACTAAAATAAGTGTGTTTAAAGTCATTTCTGTGCCTGAAATTGGTCAAAATTGAAGATTTTGAGTAAGCAAAACTCTGTAAAAATGGCAGTTTTGGTCACTGTGAGGGTTTAAAAAGTGGTTATTCAACATGAGGCCCGATCAAAATGACATTTTGAATCATTTTTGGTAGAGTCCAAAAAATCAATTTTCTGATGAAAAACGATGACGCCGGACCAGTCGAACGTTGAAAAAATGGTCAATATTGATGAAATTTTAACATTTAATCTTTTGACTTTAAATGACGGTTGGATGTGAGTTATTACTTTTTCAACTAAAATAAGTGTGTTTAAAGTCATTTCTGTGCCTGAAATTGGTCAAAATTGAAGATTTTGAGTAAGCAAAACTCTGTAAAAATGGCAGTTTTGGTCACTGTGAGGGTTTAAAAAGTGGTTATTCAACATGAGGCCCGATCCAAATGACATTTTGAATCATTTTTGGTAGAGTCCAAAAAATCCATTTTCTGATGAAAAACGATGACCCCGGACCAGTCGAACGTTGAAAAAATGGTCAATATTGATGAAATTTTAACATTTAATCTTTTGACTTTAAATGACGGTTGGATGTGAGTTATTACTTTTTCAACTAAAATAAGTGTGTTTAAAGTCATTTCTGTGCCTGAAATTGGTCAAAAATTGAAGATTTTGAGTAAGCAAAACTCTGTAAAAATGGCAGTTTTGGTCACTGTGAGGGTTTAAAAAGTGGTTATTCAACATGAGGCCCGATCAAAATGACATTTTGAATCATTTTTGGTAGAGTCCAAAAAATCAATTTTCTGATGAAAAACGATGACCCCGGACCAGTCGAACGTTGAAAAATGGTCAATATTGATGAAATTTTAACATTTAATCTTTTGACTTTAAATGACGGTTGGATGTGAGTTATTACTTTTTCAACTAAAATAAGTGTGTTTAAAGTCATTTCTGTGCCTGAAATTGGTCAAAATTGAAGATTTTGAGTAAGCAAAACTCTGTAAAAATGGCAGTTTTGGTCACTGTGAGGGTTTAAAAAGTGGTTATTCAACATGAGGCCCGATCCAAATGACATTTTGAATCATTTTTGGTAGAGTCCAAAAAATCAATTTTCTGATGAAAAACGATGACCCCGGACCAGTCGAACGTTGAAAAAATGGTCAATATTGATGAAATTTTAACATTTAATCTTTTGACTTTAAATGACGGTTGGATGTGAGTTATTACTTTTTCAACTAAAATAAGTGTGTTTAAAGTCATTTCTGTGCCTGAAATTGGTCAAAATTGAAGATTTTGAGTAAGCAAAACTGTAAAAATGGCAGTTTTGGTCACTGTGAGGGTTTAAAAAGTGGTTATTCAACATGAGGCCCGATCCAAATGACATTTTGAATCATTTTTGGTAGAGTCCAAAAAATCCATTTTCTGATGAAAAACCATGACCCCGGACCAGTCGAACGTTGAAAAAATGGTCAATATTGATGAAGTTTTAACATTTAATCTTTTGACTTTAAATGACGGTTGGATATGAGTTATTACTTTTTCAACTAAAATAAGTGTGTTTAAAGTCATTTCTGTGCCTGAAATTGGTCAAAATTGAAGATTTTGAGTAAGCAAAACTCTGTAAAAATGCAGTTTTGGTCACTGTGAGGGTTTAAAAAGTGGTTATTCAACATGAGGCCCGATCAAAATGACATTTTGAATCATTTTTGGTAGAGTCCAAAAAATCAATTTTCTGATGAAAAACGATGACCCCGGACCAGTCGAACGTTGAAAAAATGGTCAATATTGATGAAATTTTAACATTTAATCTTTTGACTTTAAATGACGGTTGGATGTGAGTTATTACTTTTTCAACTAAAATAAGTGTGTTTAAAGTCATTTCTGTGCCTGAAATTGGTCAAAATTGAAGATTTTGAGTAAGCAAAACTCTGTAAAAATGGCAGTTTTGGTCACTGTGAGGGTTTAAAAAGTGGTTATTCAACATGAGGCCCGATCCAAATGACATTTTGAATCATTTTTGGTAGAGTCCAAAAAATCAATTTTCTGATGAAAAACGATGACCCCGGACCAGTCGAACGTTGAAAAAATGGTCAATATTGATGAAATTTTAACATTTAATCTTTTGACTTTAAATGACGGTTGGATGTGAGTTATTACTTTTTCAACTAAAATAAGTGTGTTTAAAGTCATTTCTGTGCCTGAAATTGGTCAAAATTGAAGATTTTGAGTAAGCAAAACTCTGTAAAAGTGGCAGTTTTGGTCACTGTGAGGGTTTAAAAAGTGGTTATTCAACATGAGGCCCGATCCAAATGACATTTTGAATCATTTTTGGTAGAGTCCAAAAAATCAATTTTCTGATGAAAAACGATGACCCCGGACCAGTCGAACGTTGAAAAAATGGTCAATATTGATGAAATTTTAACATTTAATCTTTTGACTTTAAATGACGGTTGGATGTGAGTTATTACTTTTTCAACTAAAATAAGTGTGTTTAAAGTCATTTCTGTGCCTGAAATTGGTCAAAATTGAAGATTTTGAGTAAGCAAAACTGTAAAAATGGCAGTTTTGGTCACTGTGAGGGTTTAAAAAGTGGTTATTCAACATGAGGCCTGATCCAAATGACATGTTGAATCATTTTTGGTAGAGTCCAAAAAATCCATTTTCTGATGAAAAACGATGACCCCGGACCAGTCGAACGTTGAAAAAATGGTCAATATTGATGAAATTTTAACATTTAATCTTTTGACTTTAAATGATGGTTGGATGTGAGTTATTACTTTTTCAACTAAAATAAGTGTGTTTAAAGTCATTTCTGTGCCTGAAATTGGTCAAAATTGAAGATTTTGAGTAAGCAAAACTCTGTAAAAATGGCAGTTTTGGTCACTGTGAGGGTTTAAAAAGTGGTTATTCAACATGAGGCCCGATCCAAATGACATTTTGAATCATTTTTGGTAGAGTCCAAAAAATCCATTTTCTGATGAAAAACGATGACCCCGGACCAGTCGAACGTTGAAAAAATGGTCAATATTGATGAAATTTTAACATTTAATCTTTTGACTTTAAATGACGGTTGGATGTGAGTTATTACTTTTTCAACTAAAATAAGTGTGTTTAAAGTCATTTCTGTGCCTGAAATTGGTCAAAATTGAAGATTTTGAGTAAGCAAAACTCTGTAAAAATGGCAGTTTTGGTCACTGTGAGGGTTTAAAAAGTGGTTATTCAACATGAGGCCCGATCAAAATGACATTTTGAATCATTTTTGGTAGAGTCCAAAAAATCAATTTTCTGATGAAAAACGATGACCCCGGACCAGTTGAACGTTGAAAAAATGGTCAATATTGATGAAATTTTAACATTTAATCTTTTGACTTTAAATGACGGTTGGATGTGAGTTATTACTTTTTCAACTAAAATAAGTGTGTTTAAAGTCATTTCTGTGCCTGAAATTGGTCAAAATTGAAGATTTTGAGTAAGCAAAACTCTGTAAAAATGGCAGTTTTGGTCACTGTGAGGGTTTAAAAAGTGGTTATTCAACATGAGGCCCGATCCAAATGACATTTTGAATCATTTTTGGTAGAGTCCAAAAAATCAATTTTCTGATGAAAAACGATGACCCCGGACCAGTCGAACGTTGAAAAAATGGTCAATATTGATGAAATTTTAACATTTAATCTTTTGACTTTAAATGACGGTTGGATGTGAGTTATTACTTTTTCAACTAAAATAAGTGTGTTTAAAGTCATTTCTGTGCCTGAAATTGGTCAAAATTGAAGATTTTGAGTAAGCAAAACTCTGTAAAAATGGCAGTTTTGGTCACTGTGAGGCTTTAAAAAGTGGTTATTCAACATGAGGCCCGATCAAAATGACATTTTGAATCATTTTTGGTAGAGTCCAAAAAATCCATTTTCTGATGAAAAACGATGACCCCGGACCAGTCGAACGTTGAAAAAATGGTCAATATTGATGAAATTTTAACATTTAATCTTTTGACTTTAAATGACGGTTGGATGTGAGTTAATACTTTTTCAACTAAAATAAGTGTGTTTAAAGTCATTTCTGTGCCTGAAATTGGTCAAAATTGAAGATTTTGAGTAAGCAAAACTCTGTAAAAATGGCAGTTTTGGTCACTGTGAGGGTTTAAAAAGTGGTTATTCAACATGAGGCCCGATCAAAATGACATTTTGAATCATTTTTGGTAGAGTCCAAAAAATCAATTTTCTGATGAAAAACGATGACCCCGGACCAGTCGAACATTGAAAAAATGGTCAATATTGATGAAATTTTAACATTTAATCTTTTGACTTTAAATGACGGTTGGATGTGAGTTATTACTTTTTCAACTAAAATAAGTGTGTTTAAAGTCATTTCTGTGCCTGAAATTGGTCAAAATTGAAGATTTTGAGTAAGCAAAACTCTGTAAAAATGGCAGTTTTGGTCACTGTGAGGGTTTAAAAAGTGGTTATTCAACATGAGGCCCGATCCAAATGACATTTTGAATCATTTTTGGTAGAGTCCAAAAAATCCATTTTCTGATGAAAAACGATGACCCCGGACCAGTCGAACGTTGAAAAAATGGTCAATATTGATGAAATTTTAACATTTAATCTTTTGACTTTAAATGACGGTTGGATGTGAGTTATTACTTTTTCAACTAAAATAAGTGTGTTTAAAGTCATTTCTGTGCCTGAAATTGGTCAACATTGAAGATTTTGAGTAAGCAAAACTGTAAAAATGGCAGTTTTGGTCACTGTGAGGGTTTAAAAAGTGGTTATTCAACATGAGGCCTGATCCAAATGACATGTTGAATCATTTTTGGTAGAGTCCAAAAAATCCATTTTCTGATGAAAAACGATGACCCCGGACCAGTCGAACGTTGAAAAAATGGTCAATATTGATGAAATTTTAACATTTAATCTTTTGACTTTAAATGACGGTTGGATGTGAGTTATTACTTTTTCAACTAAAATAAGTGTGTTTAAAGTCATTTCTGTGCCTGAAATTGGTCAAAATTGAAGATTTTGAGTAAGCAAAACTCTGTAAAAATGGCAGTTTTGGTCACTGTGAGGGTTTAAAAAGTGGTTATTCAACATGAGGCCCGATCCAAATGACATTTTGAATCATTTTTGGTAGAGTCCAAAAAATCAATTTTCTGATGAAAAACGATGACCCCGGACCAGTCGAACGTTGAAAAAATGGTCAATATTGATGAAATTTTAACATTTAATCTTTTGACTTTAAATGACGGTTGGATGTGAGTTATTACTTTTTCAACTAAAATAAGTGTGTTTAAAGTCATTTCTGTGCCTGAAATTGGTCAAAATTGAAGATTTTGAGTAAGCAAAACTCTGTAAAAATGGCAGTTTTGGTCACTGTGAGGGTTTAAAAAGTGGTTATTCAACATGAGGCCCGATCAAAATGACATTTTGAATCATTTTTGGTAGAGTCCAAAAAATCCATTTTCTGATGAAAAACGATGACCCCGGACCAGTCGAACGTTGAAAAAATGGTCAATATTGATGAAATTTTAACATTTAATCTTTTGACTTTAAATGACGGTTGGATGTGAGTTATTACTTTTTCAACTAAAATAAGTGTGTTTAAAGTCATTTCTGTGCCTGAAATTGGTCAAAATTGAAGATTTTGAGTAAGCAAAACTCTGTAAAAATGGCAGTTTTGGTCACTGTGAGGGTTTAAAAAGTGGTTATTCAACATGAGGCCCGATCCAAATGACATTTTGAATCATTTTTGGTAGAGTCCAAAAAATCCATTTTCTGATGAAAAACGATGACCCCGGACCAGTCGAACGTTGAAAAAATGGTCAATATTGATGAAATTTTAACATTTAATCTTTTGACTTTAAATGACGGTTGGATGTGAGTTATTACTTTTTCAACTAAAATAAGTGTGTTTAAAGTCATTTCTGTGCCTGAAATTGGTCAAAATTGAAGATTTTGAGTAAGCAAAACTGTAAAAATGGCAGTTTTGGTCACTGTGAGGGTTTAAAAAGTGGTTATTCAACATGAGGCCTGATCCAAATGACATGTTGAATCATTTTTGGTAGAGTCCAAAAAATCAATTTTCTGATGAAAAACGATGACCCCGGACCAGTCGAACATTGAAAAAATGGTCAATATTGATGACATTTTAACATTTAATCTTTTGACTTTAAATGACGGTTGGATGTGAGTTATTACTTTTTCAACTAAAATAAGTGTGTTTAAAGTCATTTCTGTGCCTGAAATTGGTCAAAATTGAAGATTTTGAGTAAGCAAAACTCTGTAAAAATGGCAGTTTTGGTCACTGTGAGGGTTTAAAAAGTGGTTATTCAACATGAGGCCCGATCCAAATGACATTTTGAATCATTTTTGGTAGAGTCCAAAAAATCAATTTTCTGATGAAAAACGATGACCCCGGACCAGTCGAACGTTGAAAAAATGGTCAATATTGATGAAATTTTAACATTTAATCTTTTGACTTTAAATGACGGTTGGATGTGAGTTATTACTTTTTCAACTAAAATAAGTGTGTTTAAAGTCATTTCTGTGCCTGAAATTGGTCAAAATTGAAGATTTTGAGTAAGCAAAACTGTAAAAATGGCAGTTTTGGTCACTGTGAGGGTTTAAAAAGTGGTTATTCAACATGAGGCCTGATCCAAATGACATGTTGAATCATTTTTGGTAGAGTCCAAAAAATCCATTTTCTGATGAAAAACGATGACCCCGGACCAGTCGAACGTTGAAAAAATGGTCAATATTGATGAAATTTTAACATTTAATCTTTTGACTTTAAATGACGGTTGGATGTGAGTTATTACTTTTTCAACTAAAATAAGTGTGTTTAAAGTCATTTCTGTGCCTGAAATTGGTCAAAATTGAAGATTTTGAGTAAGCAAAACTCTGTAAAAATGGCAGTTTTGGTCACTGTGAGGGTTTAAAAAGTGGTTATTCAACATGAGGCCCGATCCAAATGACATTTTGAATCATTTTTGGTAGAGTCCAAAAAATCCATTTTCTGATGAAAAACGATGACCCCGGACCAGTCGAACGTTGAAAAAATGGTCAATATTGATGAAATTTTAACATTTAATCTTTTGACTTTAAATGACGGTTGGATGTGAGTTATTACTTTTTCAACTAAAATAAGTGTGTTTAAAGTCATTTCTGTGCCTGAAATTGGTCAAAATTGAAGATTTTGAGTAAGCAAAACTCTGTAAAAATGGCAGTTTTGGTCACTGTGAGGGTTTAAAAAGTGGTTATTCAACATGAGGCCCGATCAAAATGACATTTTGAATCATTTTTGGTAGAGTCCAAAAAATCAATTTTCTGATGAAAAACGATGACCCCGGACCAGTCGAACGTTGAAAAAATGGTCAATATTGATGAAATTTTAACATTTAATCTTTTGACTTTAAATGACGGTTGGATGTGAGTTATTACTTTTTCAACTAAAATAAGTGTGTTTAAAGTCATTTCTGTGCCTGAAATTGGTCAAAATTGAAGATTTTGAGTAAGCAAAACTCTGTAAAAATGGCAGTTTTGGTCACTGTGAGGGTTTAAAAAGTGGTTATTCAACATGAGGCCCGATCCAAATGACATTTTGAATCATTTTTGGTAGAGTCCAAAAAATCCATTTTCTGATGAAAAACGATGACCCCGGACCAGTCGAACGTTGAAAAAATGGTCAATATTGATGAAATTTTAACATTTAATCTTTTGACTTTAAATGACGGTTGGATGTGAGTTATTACTTTTTCAACTAAAATAAGTGTGTTTAAAGTCATTTCTGTGCCTGAAATTGGTCAAAATTGAAGATTTTGAGTAAGCAAAACTGTAAAAATGGCAGTTTTGGTCACTGTGAGGGTTTAAAAAGTGGTTATTCAACATGAGGCCTGATCCAAATGACATGTTGAATCATTTTTGGTAGAGTCCAAAAAATCCATTTTCTGATGAAAAACGATGACCCCGGACCAGTCGAACGTTGAAAAAATGGTCAATATTGATGAAATTTTAACATTTAATCTTTTGACTTTAAATGACGGTTGGATGTGAGTTATTACTTTTTCAACTAAAATAAGTGTGTTTAAAGTCATTTCTGTGCCTGAAATTGGTCAAAATTGAAGATTTTGAGTAAGCAAAACTCTGTAAAAATGGCAGTTTTGGTCACTGTGAGGGTTTAAAAAGTGGTTATTCAACATGAGGCCCGATCCAAATGACATTTTGAATCATTTTTGGTAGAGTCCAAAAAATCAATTTTCTGATGAAAAACGATGACCCCGGACCAGTCGAACGTTGAAAAAATGGTCAATATTGATGAAATTTTAACATTTAATCTTTTGACTTTAAATGACGGTTGGATGTGAGTTATTACTTTTTCAACTAAAATAAGTGTGTTTAAAGTCATTTCTGTGCCTGAAATTGGTCAAAATTGAAGATTTTGAGTAAGCAAAACTCTGTAAAAATGGCAGTTTTGGTCACTGTGAGGGTTTAAAAAGTGGTTATTCAACATGAGGCCCGATCAAAATGACATTTTGAATCATTTTTGGTAGAGTCCAAAAAATCAATTTTCTGATGAAAAACGATGACCCCGGACCAGTCGAACGTTGAAAAAATGGTCAATATTGATGAAATTTTAACATTTAATCTTTTGACTTTAAATGACGGTTGGATGTGAGTTATTACTTTTTCAACTAAAATAAGTGTGTTTAAAGTCATTTCTGTGCCTGAAATTGGTCAAAATTGAAGATTTTGAGTAAGCAAAACTCTGTAAAAATGGCAGTTTTGGTCACTGTGAGGGTTTAAAAAGTGGTTATTCAACATGAGGCCCGATCCAAATGACATTTTGAATCATTTTTGGTAGAGTCCAAAAAATCCATTTTCTGATGAAAAACGATGACCCCGGACCAGTCGAACGTTGAAAAAATGGTCAATATTGATGAAATTTTAACATTTAATCTTTTGACTTTAAATGACGGTTGGATGTGAGTTATTACTTTTTCAACTAAAATAAGTGTGTTTAAAGTCATTTCTGTGCCTGAAATTGGTCAAAATTGAAGATTTTGAGTAAGCAAAACTCTGTAAAAATGGCAGTTTTGGTCACTGTGAGGGTTTAAAAAGTGGTTATTCAACATGAGGCCCGATCAAAATGACATTTTGAATCATTTTTGGTAGAGTCCAAAAAATCAATTTTCTGATGAAAAACGATGACCCCGGACCAGTCGAACGTTGAAAAAATGGTCAATATTGATGAAATTTTAACATTTAATCTTTTGACTTTAAATGACGGTTGGATGTGAGTTATTACTTTTTCAACTAAAATAAGTGTGTTTAAAGTCATTTCTGTGCCTGAAATTTGTCAAAATTGAAGATTTTGAGTAAGCAAAACTCTGTAAAAATGGCAGTTTTGGTCACTGTGAGGGTTTAAAAAGTGGTTATTCAACATGAGGCCCGATCCAAATGACATTTTTTATCATTTTTGGTAGAGTCCAAAAAATCCATTTTCTGATGAAAAACGATGACCCCGGACCAGTCGAACGTTGAAAAAATGGTCAATATTGATGAAATTTTAACATTTAATCTTTTGACTTTAAATGACGGTTGGATGTGAGTTATTACTTTTTCAACTAAAATAAGTGTGTTTAAAGTCATTTCTGTGCCTGAAATTGGTCAAAATTGAAGATTTTGAGTAAGCAAAACTCTGTAAAAATGGCAGTTTTGGTCACTGTGAGGGTTTAAAAAGTGGTTATTCAACATGAGGCCCGATCCAAATGACATTTTGAATCATTTTTGGTAGAGTCCAAAAAATCAATTTTCTGATGAAAAACGATGACCCCGGACCAGTCGAACGTTGAAAAAATGGTCAATATTGATGAAATTTTAACATTTAATCTTTTGACTTTAAATGACGGTTGGATGTGAGTTATTACTTTTTCAACTAAAATAAGTGTGTTTAAAGTCATTTCTGTGCCTGAAATTGGTCAAAATTGAAGATTTTGAGTAAGCAAAACTCTGTAAAAATGGCAGTTTTGGTCACTGTGAGGGTTTAAAAAGTGGTTATTCAACATGAGGCCCGATCAAAATGACATTTTGAATCATTTTTGGTAGAGTCCAAAAAATCAATTTTCTGATGAAAAACGATGACCCCGGACCAGTCGAACGTTGAAAAAATGGTCAATATTGATGAAATTTTAACATTTAATCTTTTGACTTTAAATGACGGTTGGATGTGAGTTATTACTTTTTCAACTAAAATAAGTGTGTTTAAAGTCATTTCTGTGCCTGAAATTGGTCAAAATTGAAGATTTTGAGTAAGCAAAACTCTGTAAAAATGGCAGTTTTGGTCACTGTGAGGGTTTAAAAAGTGGTTATTCAACATGAGGCCCGATCCAAATGACATTTTTTATCATTTTTGGTAGAGTCCAAAAAATCCATTTTCTGATGAAAAACGATGACCCCGGACCAGTCGAACGTTGAAAAAATGGTCAATATTGATGAAATTTTAACATTTAATCTTTTGACTTTAAATGACGGTTGGATGTGAGTTATTACTTTTTCAACTAAAATAAGTGTGTTTAAAGTCATTTCTGTGCCTGAAATTGGTCAAAATTGAAGATTTTGAGTAAGCAAAACTCTGTAAAAATGGCAGTTTTGGTCACTGTGAGGGTTTAAAAAGTGGTTATTCAACATGAGGCCCGATCCAAATGACATTTTGAATCATTTTTGGTAGAGTCCAAAAAATCAATTTTCTGATGAAAAACGATGACCCCGGACCAGTCGAACGTTGAAAAAATGGTCAATATTGATGAAATTTTAACATTTAATCTTTTGACTTTAAATGACGGTTGGATGTGAGTTATTACTTTTTCAACTAAAATAAGTGTGTTTAAAGTCATTTCTGTGCCTGAAATTGGTCAAAATTGAAGATTTTGAGTAAGCAAAACTCTGTAAAAGTGGCAGTTTTGGTCACTGTGAGGGTTTAAAAAGTGGTTATTCAACATGAGGCCCGATCCAAATGACATTTTGAATCATTTTTGGTAGAGTCCAAAAAATCAATTTTCTGATGAAAAACGATGACCCCGGACCAGTCGAACGTTGAAAAAATGGTCAATATTGATGAAATTTTAACATTTAATCTTTTGACTTTAAATGACGGTTGGATGTGAGTTATTACTTTTTCAACTAAAATAAGTGTGTTTAAAGTCATTTCTGTGCCTGAAATTGGTCAAAATTGAAGATTTTGAGTAAGCAAAACTGTAAAAATGGCAGTTTTGGTCACTGTGAGGGTTTAAAAAGTGGTTATTCAACATGAGGCCTGATCCAAATGACATGTTGAATCATTTTTGGTAGAGTCCAAAAAATCCATTTTCTGATGAAAAACGATGACCCCGGACCAGTCGAACGTTGAAAAAATGGTCAATATTGATGAAATTTTAACATTTAATCTTTTGACTTTAAATGACGGTTGGATGTGAGTTATTACTTTTTCAACTAAAATAAGTGTGTTTAAAGTCATTTCTGTGCCTGAAATTGGTCAAAATTGAAGATTTTGAGTAAGCAAAACTCTGTAAAAATGGCAGTTTTGGTCACTGTGAGGGTTTAAAAAGTGGTTATTCAACATGAGGCCCGATCCAAATGACATTTTGAATCATTTTTGGTAGAGTCCAAAAAATCCATTTTCTGATGAAAAACGATGACCCCGGACCAGTCGAACGTTGAAAAAATGGTCAATATTGATGAAATTTTAACATTTAATCTTTTGACTTTAAATGACGGTTGGATGTGAGTTATTACTTTTTCAACTAAAATAAGTGTGTTTAAAGTCATTTCTGTGCCTGAAATTGGTCAAAATTGAAGATTTTGAGTAAGCAAAACTCTGTAAAAATGGCAGTTTTGGTCACTGTGAGGGTTTAAAAAGTGGTTATTCAACATGAGGCCCGATCAAAATGACATTTTGAATCATTTTTGGTAGAGTCCAAAAAATCCATTTTCTGATGAAAAACGATGACCCCGGACCAGTCGAACGTTGAAAAAATGGTCAATATTGATGAAATTTTAACATTTAATCTTTTGACTTTAAATGACGGTTGGATGTGAGTTATTACTTTTTCAACTAAAATAAGTGTGTTTAAAGTCATTTCTGTGCCTGAAATTGGTCAAAATTGAAGATTTTGAGTAAGCAAAACTCTGTAAAAATGGCAGTTTTGGTCACTGTGAGGGTTTAAAAAGTGGTTATTCAACATGAGGCCCGATCCAAATGACATTTTGAATCATTTTTGGTAGAGTCCAAAAAATCCATTTTCTGATGAAAAACGATGACCCCGGACCAGTCGAACGTTGAAAAAATGGTCAATATTGATGAAATTTTAACATTTAATCTTTTGACTTTAAATGACGGTTGGATGTGAGTTATTACTTTTTCAACTAAAATAAGTGTGTTTAAAGTCATTTCTGTGCCTGAAATTGGTCAAAATTGAAGATTTTGAGTAAGCAAAACTCTGTAAAAATGGCAGTTTTGGTCACTGTGAGGGTTTAAAAAGTGGTTATTCAACATGAGGCCCGATCAAAATGACATTTTGAATCATTTTTGGTAGAGTCCAAAAAATCCATTTTCTGATGAAAAACGATGACCCCGGACCAGTCGAACGTTGAAAAAATGGTCAATATTGATGAAATTTTAACATTTAATCTTTTGACTTTAAATGACGGTTGGATGTGAGTTAATACTTTTTCAACTAAAATAAGTGTGTTTAAAGTCATTTCTGTGCCTGAAATTGGTCAAAATTGAAGATTTTGAGTAAGCAAAACTCTGTAAAAATGGCAGTTTTGGTCACTGTGAGGGTTTAAAAAGTGGTTATTCAATATGAGGCCCGATCAAAATGACATTTTGAATCATTTTTGGTAGAGTCCAAAAAATCCATTTTCTGATGAAAAACGATGACCCCGGACCAGTCGAACATTGAAAAAATGGTCAATATTGATGAAATTTTAACATTTAATCTTTTGACTTTAAATGACGGTTGGATGTGAGTTATTACTTTTTCAACTAAAATAAGTGTGTTTAAAGTCATTTCTGTGCCTGAAATTGGTCAAAATTGAAGATTTTGAGTAAGCAAAACTCTGTAAAAATGGCAGTTTTGGTCACTGTGAGGGTTTAAAAAGTGGTTATTCAACATGAGGCCCGATCAAAATGACATTTTGAATCATTTTTGGTAGAGTCCAAAAAATCCATTTTCTGATGAAAAACGATGACCCCGGACCAGTCGAACGTTGAAAAAATGGTCAATATTGATGAAATTTTAACATTTAATCTTTTGACTTTAAATGACGGTTGGATGTGAGTTATTACTTTTTCAACTAAAATAAGTGTGTTTAAAGTCATTTCTGTGCCTGAAATTGGTCAACATTGAAGATTTTGAGTAAGCAAAACTGTAAAAATGGCAGTTTTGGTCACTGTGAGGGTTTAAAAAGTGGTTATTCAACATGAGGCCTGATCCAAATGACATGTTGAATCATTTTTGGTAGAGTCCAAAAAATCCATTTTCTGATGAAAAACGATGACCCCGGACCAGTCGAACGTTGAAAAAATGGTCAATATTGATGAAATTTTAACATTTAATCTTTTGACTTTAAATGACGGTTGGATGTGAGTTATTACTTTTTCAACTAAAATAAGTGTGTTTAAAGTCATTTCTGTGCCTGAAATTGGTCAAAATTGAAGATTTTGAGTAAGCAAAACTCTGTAAAAATGGCAGTTTTGGTCACTGTGAGGGTTTAAAAAGTGGTTATTCAACATGAGGCCCGATCCAAATGACATTTTGAATCATTTTTGGTAGAGTCCAAAAAATCAATTTTCTGATGAAAAACGATGACCCCGGACCAGTCGAACGTTGAAAAAATGGTCAATATTGATGAAATTTTAACATTTAATCTTTTGACTTTAAATGACGGTTGGATGTGAGTTATTACTTTTTCAACTAAAATAAGTGTGTTTAAAGTCATTTCTGTGCCTGAAATTGGTCAAAATTGAAGATTTTGAGTAAGCAAAACTCTGTAAAAATGGCAGTTTGGTCACTGTGAGGGTTTAAAAAGTGGTTATTCAACATGAGGCCCGATCAAAATGACATTTTGAATCATTTTTGGTAGAGTCCAAAAAATCCATTTTCTGATGAAAAACGATGACCCCGGACCAGTCGAACGTTGAAAAAATGGTCAATATTGATGAAATTTTAACATTTAATCTTTTGACTTTAAATGACGGTTGGATGTGAGTTAATACTTTTTCAACTAAAATAAGTGTGTTTAAAGTCATTTCTGTGCCTGAAATTGGTCAAAATTGAAGATTTTGAGTAAGCAAAACTGTAAAAATGGCAGTTTTGGTCACTGTGAGGGTTTAAAAAGTGGTTATTCAACATGAGGCCTGATCCAAATGACATGTTGAATCATTTTTGGTAGAGTCCAAAAAATCCATTTTCTGATGAAAAACGATGACCCCGGACCAGTCGAACGTTGAAAAAATGGTCAATATTGATGAAATTTTAACATTTAATCTTTTGACTTTAAATGACGGTTGGATGTGAGTTATTACTTTTTCAACTAAAATAAGTGTGTTTAAAGTCATTTCTGTGCCTGAAATTGGTCAAAATTGAAGATTTTGAGTAAGCAAAACTCTGTAAAAATGGCAGTTTTGGTCACTGTGAGGGTTTAAAAAGTGGTTATTCAACATGAGGCCCGATCCAAATGACATTTTGAATCATTTTTGGTAGAGTCCAAAAAATCCATTTTCTGATGAAAAACGATGACCCCGGACCAGTCGAACGTTGAAAAAATGGTCAATATTGATGAAATTTTAACATTTAATCTTTTGACTTTAAATGACGGTTGGATGTGAGTTATTACTTTTTCAACTAAAATAAGTGTGTTTAAAGTCATTTCTGTGCCTGAAATTGGTCAAAATTGAAGATTTTGAGTAAGCAAAACTGTAAAAATGGCAGTTTTGGTCACTGTGAGGGTTTAAAAAGTGGTTATTCAACATGAGGCCTGATCCAAATGACATGTTGAATCATTTTTGGTAGAGTCCAAAAAATCCATTTTCTGATGAAAAACGATGACCCCGGACCAGTCGAACGTTGAAAAAATGGTCAATATTGATGAAATTTTAACATTTAATCTTTTGACTTTAAATGACGGTTGGATGTGAGTTATTACTTTTTCAACTGAAATAAGTGTGTTTAAAGTCATTTCTGTGCCTGAAATTGGTCAAAATTGAAGATTTTGAGTAAGCAAAACTCTGTAAAAATGGCAGTTTTGGTCACTGTGCGGGTTTAAAAAGTGGTTATTCAACATGAGGCCCGATCCAAATGACATTTTGAATCATTTTTGGTAGAGTCCAAAAAATCAATTTTCTGATGAAAAACGATGACCCCGGACCAGTCGAACGTTGAAAAAATGGTCAATATTGATGAAATTTTAACATTTAATCTTTTGACTTTAAATGACGGTTGGATGTGAGTTATTACTTTTTCAACTAAAATAAGTGTGTTTAAAGTCATTTCTGTACCTGAAATTGGTCAAAATTGAAGATTTTGAGTAAGCAAAACTCTGTAAAAATGGCAGTTTTGGTCACTGTGAGGGTTTAAAAAGTGGTTATTCAACATGAGGCCCGATCCAAATGACATTTTGAATCATTTTTGGTAGAGTCCAAAAAATCAATTTTCTGATGAAAAACGATGACCCCGGACCAGTCGAACGTTGAAAAAATGGTCAATATTGATGAAATTTTAACATTTAATCTTTTGACTTTAAATGACGGTTGGATGTGAGTTATTACTTTTTCAACTAAAATAAGTGTGTTTAAAGTCATTTCTGTGCCTGAAATTGGTCAAAATTGAAGATTTTGAGTAAGCAAAACTGTAAAAATGGCAGTTTTGGTCACTGTGAGGGTTTAAAAAGTGGTTATTCAACATGAGGCCTGATCCAAATGACATGTTGAATCATTTTTGGTAGAGTCCAAAAAATCCATTTTCTGATGAAAAACGATGACCCCGGACCAGTCGAACGTTGAAAAAATGGTCAATATTGATGAAATTTTAACATTTAATCTTTTGACTTTAAATGACGGTTGGATGTGAGTTATTACTTTTTCAACTAAAATAAGTGTGTTTAAAGTCATTTCTGTGCCTGAAATTGGTCAAAATTGAAGATTTTGAGTAAGCAAAACTCTGTAAAAATGGCAGTTTTGGTCACTGTGAGGGTTTAAAAAGTGGTTATTCAACATGAGGCCCGATCAAAATGACATTTTGAATCATTTTTGGTAGAGTCCAAAAAATCAATTTTCTGATGAAAAACAATGACCCCGGACCAGTCGAACGTTGAAAAAATGGTCAATATTGATGAAATTTTAACATTTAATCTTTTGACTTTAAATGACGGTTGGATGTGAGTTATTACTTTTTCAACTAAAATAAGTGTGTTTAAAGTCATTTCTGTGCCTGAAATTGGTCAAAATTGAAGATTTTGAGTAAGCAAAACTCTGTAAAAATGGCAGTTTTGGTCACTGTGAGGGTTTAAAAAGTGGTTATTCAACATGAGGCCCGATCCAAATGACATTTTGAATCATTTTTGGTAGAGTCCAAAAAATCCATTTTCTGATGAAAAACGATGACCCCGGACCAGTCGAACGTTGAAAAAATGGTCAATATTGATGAAATTTTAACATTTAATCTTTTGACTTTAAATGACGGTTGGATGTGAGTTATTACTTTTTCAACTAAAATAAGTGTGTTTAAAGTCATTTCTGTGCCTGAAATTGGTCAAAATTGAAGATTTTGAGTAAGCAAAACTCTGTAAAAATGGCAGTTTTGGTCACTGTGAGGGTTTAAAAAGTGGTTATTCAACATGAGGCCCGATCAAAATGACATTTTGAATCATTTTTGGTAGAGTCCAAAAAATCAATTTTCTGATGAAAAACGATGACCCCGGACCAGTCGAACGTTGAAAAAATGGTCAATATTGATGAAATTTTAACATTTAATCTTTTGACTTTAAATGACGGTTGGATGTGAGTTATTACTTTTTCAACTAAAATAAGTGTGTTTAAAGTCATTTCTGTGCCTGAAATTGGTCAAAATTGAAGATTTTGAGTAAGCAAAACTCTGTAAAAATGGCAGTTTTGGTCACTGTGAGGGTTTAAAAAGTGGTTATTCAACATGAGGCCCGATCCAAATGACATTTTTTATCATTTTTGGTAGAGTCCAAAAAATCCATTTTCTGATGAAAAACGATGACCCCGGACCAGTCGAACGTTGAAAAAATGGTCAATATTGATGAAATTTTAACATTTAATCTTTTGACTTTAAATGACGGTTGGATGTGAGTTAATACTTTTTCAACTAAAATAAGTGTGTTTAAAGTCATTTCTGTGCCTGAAATTGGTCAAAATTGAAGATTTTGAGTAAGCAAAACTCTGTAAAAATGGCAGTTTTGGTCACTGTGAGGGTTTAAAAAGTGGTTATTCAACATGAGGCCCGATCAAAATGACATTTTGAATCATTTTTGGTAGAGTCCAAAAAATCAATTTTCTGATGAAAAACGATGACCCCGGACCAGTCGAACGTTGAAAAAATGGTCAATATTGATGAAATTTTAACATTTAATCTTTTGACTTTAAATGACGGTTGGATGTGAGTTATTACTTTTTCAACTAAAATAAGTGTGTTTAAAGTCATTTCTGTGCCTGAAATTGGTCAAAATTGAAGATTTTGAGTAAGCAAAACTCTGTAAAAATGGCAGTTTTGGTCACTGTGAGGGTTTAAAAAGTGGTTATTCAACATGAGGCCCGATCCAAATGACATTTTGAATCATTTTTGGTAGAGTCCAAAAAATCCATTTTCTGATGAAAAACGATGACCCCGGACCAGTCGAACGTTGAAAAAATGGTCAATATTGATGAAATTTTAACATTTAATCTTTTGACTTTAAATGACGGTTGGATGTGAGTTATTACTTTTTCAACTAAAATAAGTGTGTTTAAAGTCATTTCTGTGCCTGAAATTGGTCAAAATTGAAGATTTCGAGTAAGCAAAACTGTAAAAATGGCAGTTTTGGTCACTGTGAGGGTTTAAAAAGTGGTTATTCAACATGAGGCCTGATCCAAATGACATGTTGAATCATTTTTGGTAGAGTCCAAAAAATCCATTTTCTGATGAAAAACGATGACCCCGGACCAGTCGAACGTTGAAAAAATGGTCCATATTGATGAAATTTTAACATTTAATCTTTTGACTTTAAATGACGGTTGGATGTGAGTTATTACTTTTTCAACTAAAATAAGTGTGTTTAAAGTCATTTCTGTGCCTGAAATTGGTCAAAATTGAAGATTTTGAGTAAGCAAAACTCTGTAAAAATGGCAGTTTTGGTCACTGTGAGGGTTTAAAAAGTGGTTATTCAACATGAGGCCCGATCCAAATGACATTTTTAATCATTTTTGGTAGAGTCCAAAAAATCAATTTTCTGATGAAAAACGATGACCCCGGACCAGTCGAACGTTGAAAAAATGGTCAATATTGATGAAATTTTAACATTTAATCTTTTGACTTTAAATGACGGTTGGATGTGAGTTATTACTTTTTCAACTAAAATAAGTGTGTTTAAAGTCATTTCTGTGCCTGAAATTGGTCAAAATTGAAGATTTTGAGTAAGCAAAACTCTGTAAAAATGGCAGTTTTGGTCACTGTGAGGGTTTAAAAAGTGGTTATTCAACATGAGGCCCGATCAAAATGACATTTTGAATCATTTTTGGTAGAGTCCAAAAAATCCATTTTCTGATGAAAAACGATGACCCCGGACCAGTCGAACGTTGAAAAAATGGTCAATATTGATGAAATTTTAACATTTAATCTTTTGACTTTAAATGACGGTTGGATGTGAGTTAATACTTTTTCAACTAAAATAAGTGTGTTTAAAGTCATTTCTGTGCCTGAAATTGGTCAAAATTGAAGATTTTGAGTAAGCAAAACTCTGTAAAAATGGCAGTTTTGGTCACTGTGAGGGTTTAAAAAGTGGTTATTCAACATGAGGCCCGATCCAAATGACATTTTGAATCATTTTTGGTAAAGTCCAAAAAATCCATTTTCTGATGAAAAACGATGACCCCGGACCAGTCGAACGTTGAAAAAATGGTCAATATTGATGAAATTTTAACATTTAATCTTTTGACTTTAAATGACGGTTGGATGTGAGTTATTACTTTTTCAACTAAAATAAGTGTGTTTAAAGTCATTTCTGTGCCTGAAATTGGTCAAAATTGAAGATTTTGAGTAAGCAAAACTCTGTAAAAATGGCAGTTTTGGTCACTGTGAGGGTTTAAAAAGTGGTTATTCAACATGAGGCCCGATCCAAATGACATTTTGAATCATTTTTGGTAGAGTCCAAAAAAATCCATTTTCTGATGAAAAACGATGACCCCGGACCAGTCGAACGTTGAAAAAATGGTCAATATTGATGAAATTTTAACATTTAATCTTTTGACTTTAAATGACGGTTGGATGTGAGTTATTACTTTTTCAACTAAAATAAGTGTGTTTAAAGTCATTTCTGTGCCTGAAATTGGTCAAAATTGAAGATTTTGAGTAAGCAAAACTGTAAAAATGGCAGTTTTGGTCACTGTGAGGGTTTAAAAAGTGGTTATTCAACATGAGGCCTGATCCAAATGACATGTTGAATCATTTTTGGTAGAGTCCAAAAAATCCATTTTCTGATGAAAAACGATGACCCCGGACCAGTCGAACGTTGAAAAAAATGGTCAATATTGATGAAATTTTAACATTTAATCTTTTGACTTTAAATGACGGTTGGATGTGAGTTATTACTTTTTCAACTAAAATAAGTGTGTTTAAAGTCATTTCTGTGCCTGAAATTGGTCAAAATTGAAGATTTTGAGTAAGCAAAACTCTGTAAAAATGGCAGTTTTGGTCACTGTGAGGGTTTAAAAAGTGGTTATTCAACATGAGGCCTGATCCAAATGACATTTTGAATCATTTTTGGTAGAGTCCAAAAAATCAATTTTCTGATGAAAAACGATGACCCCGGACCAGTCGAACGTTGAAAAAATGGTCAATATTGATGAAATTTTAACATTTAATCTTTTGACTTTAAATGACGGTTGGATGTGAGTTATTACTTTTTCAACTAAAATAAGTGTGTTTAAAGTCATTTCTGTGCCTGAAATTGGTCAAAATTGAAGATTTTGAGTAAGCAAAACTGTAAAAATGGCAGTTTTGGTCACTGTGAGGGTTTAAAAAGTGGTTATTCAACATGAGGCCTGATCCAAATGACATGTTGAATCATTTTTGGTAGAGTCCAAAAAATCCATTTTCTGATGAAAAACGATGACCCCGGACCAGTCGAACGTTGAAAAAATGGTCAATATTGATGAAATTTTAACATTTAATCTTTTGACTTTAAATGACGGTTGGATGTGAGTTATTACTTTTTCAACTAAAATAAGTGTGTTTAAAGTCATTTCTGTGCCTGAAATTGGTCAAAATTGAAGATTTTGAGTAAGCAAAACTCTGTAAAAATGGCAGTTTTGGTCACTGTGAGGGTTTAAAAAGTGGTTATTCAACATGAGGCCCGATCCAAATGACATTTTGAATCATTTTTGGTAGAGTCCAAAAAATCCATTTTCTGATGAAAAACGATGACCCCGGACCAGTCGAACGTTGAAAAAATGGTCAATATTGATGAAATTTTAACATTTAATCTTTTGACTTTAAATGACGGTTGGATGTGAGTTATTACTTTTTCAACTAAAATAAGTGTGTTTAAAGTCATTTCTTTGCCTGAAATTGGTCAAAATTGAAGATTTTGAGTAAGCAAAACTGTAAAAATGGCAGTTTTGGTCACTGTGAGGGTTTAAAAAGTGGTTATTCAACATGAGGCCTGATCCAAATGACATGTTGAATCATTTTTGGTAGAGTCCAAAAAATCCATTTTCTGATGAAAAACGATGACCCCGGACCAGTCGAACGTTGAAAAAATGGTCAATATTGATGAAATTTTAACATTTAATCTTTTGACTTTAAATGACGGTTGGATGTGAGTTATTACTTTTTCAACTAAAATAAGTGTGTTTAAAGTCATTTCTGTGCCTGAAATTGGTCAAAATTGAAGATTTTGAGTAAGCAAAACTCTGTAAAAATGGCAGTTTTGGTCACTGTGAGGGTTTAAAAAGTGGTTATTCAACATGAGGCCCGATCCAAATGACATGTTGAATCATTTTTGGTAGAGTCCAAAAAATCCATTTTCTGATGAAAAACGATGACCCCGGACCAGTCGAACGTTGAAAAAATGGTCAATATTGATGAAATTTTAACATTTAATCTTTTGACTTTAAATGACGGTTGGATGTGAGTTATTACTTTTTCAACTGAAATAAGTGTGTTTAAAGTCATTTCTGTGCCTGAAATTGGTCAAAATTGAAGATTTTGAGTAAGCAAAACTCTGTAAAAATGGCAGTTTTGGTCACTGTGAGGGTTTAAAAAGTGGTTATTCAACATGAGGCCCGATCCAAATGACATTTTGAATCATTTTTGGTAGAGTCCAAAAAATCAATTTTCTGATGAAAAACGATGACCCCGGACCAGTCGAACGTTGAAAAAATGGTCAATATTGATGAAATTTTAACATTTAATCTTTTGACTTTAAATGACGGTTGGATGTGAGTTATTACTTTTTCAACTAAAATAAGTGTGTTTAAAGTCATTTCTGTGCCTGAAATTGGTCAAAATTGAAGATTTTGAGTAAGCAAAACTCTGTAAAAATGGCAGTTTTGGTCACTGTGAGGGTTTAAAAAGTGGTTATTCAACATGAGGCCTGATCCAAATGACATGTTGAATCATTTTTGGTAGAGTCCAAAAAATCCATTTTCTGATGAAAAACGATGACCCCGGACCAGTCGAACGTTGAAAAAATGGTCAATATTGATGAAATTTTAACATTTAATCTTTTGACTTTAAATGACGGTTGGATGTGAGTTATTACTTTTTCAACTAAAATAAGTGTGTTTAAAGTCATTTCTGTGCCTGAAATTGGTCAAAATTGAAGATTTTGAGTAAGCAAAACTCTGTAAAAACGGCAGTTTTGGTCACTGTGAGGGTTTAAAAAGTGGTTATTCAACATGAGGCCCGATCCAAATGACATTTTGAATCATTTTTGGTAGAGTCCAAAAAATCCATTTTCTGATGAAAAACGATGACCCCGGACCAGTCGAACGTTGAAAAAATGGTCAATATTGATGAAATTTTAACATTTAATCTTTTGACTTTAAATGACGGTTGGATGTGAGTTATTACTTTTTCAACTAAAATAAGTGTGTTTAAAGTCATTTCTGTGCCTGAAATTGGTCAAAATTGAAGATTTTGAGTAAGCAAAACTGTAAAAATGGCAGTTTTGGTCACTGTGAGGGTTTAAAAAGTGGTTATTCAACATGAGGCCTGATCCAAATGACATGTTGAATCATTTTTGGTAGAGTCCAAAAAATCCATTTTCTGATGAAAAACGATGACCCCGGACCAGTCGAACGTTGAAAAAATGGTCAATATTGATGAAATTTTAACATTTAATCTTTTGACTTTAAATGACGGTTGGATGTGAGTTATTACTTTTTCAACTAAAATAAGTGTGTTTAAAGTCATTTCTGTGCCTGAAATTGGTCAAAATTGAAGATTTTGAGTAAGCAAAACTCTGTAAAAATGGCAGTTTTGGTCACTGTGAGGGTTTAAAAAGTGGTTATTCAACATGAGGCCCGATCCAAATGACATTTTGAATCATTTTTGGTAGAGTCCAAAAAATCCATTTTCTGATGAAAAACGATGACCCCGGACCAGTCGAACGTTGAAAAAATGGTCAATATTGATGAAATTTTAACATTTAATCTTTTGACTTTAAATGACGGTTGGATGTGAGTTATTACTTTTTCAACTAAAATAAGTGTGTTTAAAGTCATTTCTGTGCCTGAAATTGGTCAAAATTGAAGATTTTGAGTAAGCAAAACTGTAAAAATGGCAGTTTTGGTCACTGTGAGGGTTTAAAAAGTGGTTATTCAACATGAGGCCTGATCCAAATGACATGTTGAATCATTTTTGGTAGAGTCCAAAAAATCCATTTTCTGATGAAAAACGATGACCCCGGACCAGTCGAACGTTGAAAAAATGGTCAATATTGATGAAATTTTAACATTTAATCTTTTGACTTTAAATGACGGTTGGATGTGAGTTATTACTTTTTCAACTAAAATAAGTGTGTTTAAAGTCATTTCTGTGCCTGAAATTGGTCAAAATTGAAGATTTTGAGTAAGCAAAACTCTGTAAAAATGGCAGTTTTGGTCACTGTGAGGGTTTAAAAAGTGGTTATTCAACATGAGGCCCGATCCAAATGACATTTTGAATCATTTTTGGTAGAGTCCAAAAAATCCATTTTCTGATGAAAAACGATGACCCCGGACCAGTCGAACGTTGAAAAAATGGTCAATATTGATGAAATTTTAACATTTAATCTTTTGACTTTAAATGACGGTTGGATGTGAGTTATTACTTTTTCAACTAAAATAAGTGTGTTTAAAGTCATTTCTGTGCCTGAAATTGGTCAAAATTGAAGATTTTGAGTAAGCAAAACTCTGTAAAAATGGCAGTTTTGGTCACTGTGAGGGTTTAAAAAGTGGTTATTCAACATGAGGCCCGATCCAAATGACATTTTGAATCATTTTTGGTAGAGTCCAAAAAATCCATTTTCTGATGAAAAACGATGACCCCGGACCAGTCGAACGTTGAAAAAATGGTCAATATTGATGAAATTTTAACATTTAATCTTTTGACTTTAAATGACGGTTGGATGTGAGTTATTACTTTTTCAACTAAAATAAGTGTGTTTAAAGTCATTTCTGTGCCTGAAATTGGTCAAAATTGAAGATTTTGAGTAAGCAAAACTCTGTAAAAACGGCAGTTTTGGTCACTGTGAGGGTTTAAAAAGTGGTTATTCAACATGAGGCCCGATCCAAATGACATTTTGAATCATTTTTGGTAGAGTCCAAAAAATCCATTTTCTGATGAAAAACGATGACCCCGGACCAGTCGAACGTTGAAAAAATGGTCAATATTGATGAAATTTTAACATTTAATCTTTTGACTTTAAATGACGGTTGGATGTGAGTTATTACTTTTTCAACTAAAATAAGTGTGTTTAAAGTCATTTCTGTGCCTGAAATTGGTCAAAATTGAAGATTTTGAGTAAGCAAAACTGTAAAAATGGCAGTTTTGGTCACTGTGAGGGTTTAAAAAGTGGTTATTCAACATGAGGCCTGATCCAAATGACATGTTGAATCATTTTTGGTAGAGTCCAAAAAATCCATTTTCTGATGAAAAACGATGACCCCGGACCAGTCGAACGTTGAAAAAATGGTCAATATTGATGAAATTTTAACATTTAATCTTTTGACTTTAAATGACGGTTGGATGTGAGTTATTACTTTTTCAACTAAAATAAGTGTGTTTAAAGTCATTTCTGTGCCTGAAATTGGTCAAAATTGAAGATTTTGAGTAAGCAAAACTCTGTAAAAATGGCAGTTTTGGTCACTGTGAGGGTTTAAAAAGTGGTTATTCAACATGAGGCCCGATCCAAATGACATTTTGAATCATTTTTGGTAGAGTCCAAAAAATCCATTTTCTGATGAAAAACGATGACCCCGGACCAGTCGAACGTTGAAAAAATGGTCAATATTGATGAAATTTTAACATTTAATCTTTTGACTTTAAATGACGGTTGGATGTGAGTTATTACTTTTTCAACTAAAATAAGTGTGTTTAAAGTCATTTCTGTGCCTGAAATTGGTCAAAATTGAAGATTTTGAGTAAGCAAAACTGTAAAAATGGCAGTTTTGGTCACTGTGAGGGTTTAAAAAGTGGTTATTCAACATGAGGCCTGATCCAAATGACATGTTGAATCATTTTTGGTAGAGTCCAAAAAATCCATTTTCTGATGAAAAACGATGACCCCGGACCAGTCGAACGTTGAAAAAATGGTCAATATTGATGAAATTTTAACATTTAATCTTTTGACTTTAAATGACGGTTGGATGTGAGTTATTACTTTTTCAACTAAAATAAGTGTGTTTAAAGTCATTTCTGTGCCTGAAATTGGTCAAAATTGAAGATTTTGAGTAAGCAAAACTCTGTAAAAATGGCAGTTTTGGTCACTGTGAGGGTTTAAAAAGTGGTTATTCAACATGAGGCCCGATCCAAAATGACATTTTGAATCATTTTTGGTAGAGTCCAAAAAATCCATTTTCTGATGAAAAACGATGACCCCGGACCAGTCGAACGTTGAAAAAATGGTCAATATTGATGAAATTTTAACATTTAATCTTTTGACTTTAAATGACGGTTGGATGTGAGTTATTACTTTTTCAACTAAAATAAGTGTGTTTAAAGTCATTTCTGTGCCTGAAATTGGTCAAAATTGAAGATTTTGAGTAAGCAAAACTCTGTAAAAATGGCAGTTTTGGTCACTGTGAGGGTTTAAAAAGTGGTTATTCAACATGAGGCCCGATCAAAATGACATTTTGAATCATTTTTGGTAGAGTCCAAAAAATCAATTTTCTGATGAAAAACGATGACCCCGGACCAGTCGAACGTTGAAAAAATGGTCAATATTGATGAAATTTTAACATTTAATCTTTTGACTTTAAATGACGGTTGGATGTGAGTTATTACTTTTTCAACTAAAATAAGTGTGTTTAAAGTCATTTCTGTGCCTGAAATTGGTCAAAATTGAAGATTTTGAGTAAGCAAAACTCTGTAAAAATGGCAGTTTTGGTCACTGTGAGGGTTTAAAAAGTGGTTATTCAACATGAGGCCTGATCCAAATGACATGTTTGAATCATTTTTGGTAGAGTCCAAAAAATCAATTTTCTGATGAAAAACGATGACCCCGGCCCAGTCGAACGTTGAAAAAATGGTCAATATTGATGAAATTTTAACATTTAATCTTTTGACTTTAAATGACGGTTGGATGTGAGTTATTACTTTTTCAACTAAAATAAGTGTGTTTAAAGTCATTTCTGTGCCTGAAATTGGTCAAAATTGAAGATTTTGAGTAAGCAAAACTCTGTAAAAATGGCAGTTTTGGTCACTGTGAGGGTTTAAAAAGTGGTTATTCAACATGAGGCCCGATCCAAATGACATTTTGAATCATTTTTGGTAGAGTCCAAAAAATCAATTTTCTGATGAAAAACGATGACCCCGGACCAGTCGAACGTTGAAAAAATGGTCAATATTGATGAAATTTTAACATTTAATCTTTTGACTTTAAATGACGGTTGGATGTGAGTTATTACTTTTTCAACTAAAATAAGTGTGTTTAAAGTCATTTCTGTGCCTGAAATTGGTCAAAATTGAAGATTTTGAGTAAGCAAAACTCTGTAAAAATGGCAGTTTTAGTCACTGTGAGGGTTTAAAAAGTGGTTATTCAACATGAGGCCCGATCAAAATGACATTTTGAATCATTTTTGGTAGAGTCCAAAAAATCAATTTTCTGATGAAAAACGATGACCCCGGACCAGTCGAACGTTGAAAAAATGGTCAATATTGATGAAATTTTAACATTTAATCTTTTGACTTTAAATGACGGTTGGATGTGAGTTATTACTTTTTCAACTAAAATAAGTGTGTTTAAAGTCATTTCTGTGCCTGAAATTGGTCAAAATTGAAGATTTTGAGTAAGCAAAACTCTGTAAAAATGGCAGTTTTGGTCACTGTGAGGGTTTAAAAAGTGGTTATTCAACATGAGGCCCGATCCAAAAGACATTTTGAATCATTTTTGGTAGAGTCCAAAAAATCAATTTTCTGATGAAAAACGATGACCCCGGACCAGTCGAACGTTGAAAAAATGGTCAATATTGATGAAATTTTAACATTTAATCTTTTGACTTTAAATGACGGTTGGATGTGAGTTATTACTTTTTCAACTAAAATAAGTGTGTTTAAAGTCATTTCTGTGCCTGAAATTGGTCAAAATTGAAGATTTTGAGTAAGCAAAACTCTGTAAAAATGGCAGTTTTGGTCACTGTGAGGGTTTAAAAAGTGGTTATTCAACATGAGGCCCGATCAAAATGACATTTTGAATCATTTTTGGTAGAGTCCAAAAAATCAATTTTCTGATGAAAAACGATGACCCCGGACCAGTCGAACGTTGAAAAAATGGTCAATATTGATGAAATTTTAACATTTAATCTTTTGACTTTAAATGACGGTTGGATGTGAGTTATTACTTTTTCAACTAAAATAAGTGTGTTTAAAGTCATTTCTGTGCCTGAAATTGGTCAAAATTGAAGATTTTGAGTAAGCAAAACTCTGTAAAAATGGCAGTTTTGGTCACTGTGAGGGTTTAAAAAGTGGTTATTCAACATGAGGCCCGATCCAAATGACATTTTTTATCATTTTTGGTAGAGTCCAAAAAATCCATTTTCTGATGAAAAACGATGACCCCGGACCAGTCGAACGTTGAAAAAATGGTCAATATTGATGAAATTTTAACATTTAATCTTTTGACTTTAAATGACGGTTGGATGTGAGTTAATACTTTTTCAACTAAAATAAGTGTGTTTAAAGTCATTTCTGTGCCTGAAATTGGTCAAAATTGAAGATTTTGAGTAAGCAAAACTCTGTAAAAATGGCAGTTTTGGTCACTGTGAGGGTTTAAAAAGTGGTTATTCAACATGAGGCCCGATCCAAATGACATTTTTAATCATTTTTGATAGAGTCCAAAAAATCCATTTTCTGATGAAAAACGATGACCCCGGACCAGTCGAACGTTGAAAAAATGGTCAATATTGATGAAATTTTAACATTTAATCTTTTGACTTTAAATGACGGTTGGATGTGAGTTAATACTTTTTCAACTAAAATAAGTGTGTTTAAAGTCATTTCTGTGCCTGAAATTGGTAAAAATTGAAGATTTTGAGTAAGCAAAACTCTGTAAAAATGGCAGTTTTGGTCACTGTGAGGGTTTAAAAAGTGGTTATTCAACATGAGGCCCGATCAAAATGACATTTTGAATCATTTTTGGTAGAGTCCAAAAAATCAATTTTCTGATGAAAAACGATGACCCCGGACCAGTCGAACGTTGAAAAAATGGTCACTATTGATGAAATTTTAACATTTAATCTTTTGACTTTAAATGACGGTTGGATGTGAGTTATTACTTTTTCAACTAAAATAAGTGTGTTTAAAGTCATTTCTGTGCCTGAAATTGGTCAAAATTGAAGATTTTGAGTAAGCAAAACTCTGTAAAAATGGCAGTTTTGGTCACTGTGAGGGTTTAAAAAGTGGTTATTCAACATGAGGCCCGATCCAAATGACATTTTGAATCATTTTTGGTAGAGTCCAAAAAATCCATTTTCTGATGAAAAACGATGACCCCGGACCAGTCGAACGTTGAAAAAATGGTCAATATTGATGAAATTTTAACATTTAATCTTTTGTCTTTAAATGACGGTTGGATGTGAGTTATTACTTTTTCAACTAAAATAAGTGTGTTTAAAGTCATTTCTGTGCCTGAAATTGGTCAAAATTGAAGATTTTGAGTAAGCAAAAACTCTGTAAAAATGGCAGTTTTGGTCACTGTGAGGGTTTAAAAAGTGGTTATTCAACATGAGGCCTGATCCAAATGACATGTTGAATCATTTTTGGTAGAGTCCAAAAAATCAATTTTCTGATGAAAAACGATGACCCCGAACCAGTCGAACGTTGAAAAAATGGTCAATATTGATGAAATTTTAACATTTAATCTTTTGACTTTAAATGACGGTTGGATGTGAGTTATTACTTTTTCAACTAAAATAAGTGTGTTTAAAGTCATTTCTGTGCCTGAAATTGGTCAAAATTGAAGATTTTGAGTAAGCAAAACTCTGTAAAAATGGCAGTTTTGGTCACTGTGAGGGTTTAAAAAGTGGTTATTCAACATGAGGCCCGATCAAAATGACATTTTGAATCATTTTTGGTAGAGTCCAAAAAATCAATTTTCTGATGAAAAACGATGACCCCGGACCAGTCGAACGTTGAAAAAATGGTCAATATTGATGAAATTTTAACATTTAATCTTTTGACTTTAAATGACGGTTGGATGTGAGTTATTACTTTTTCAACTAAAATAAGTGTGTTTAAAGTCATTTCTGTGCCTGAAATTGGTCAAAATTGAAGATTTTGAGTAAGCAAAACTCTGTAAAAATGGCAGTTTTGGTCACTGTGAGGGTTTAAAAAGTGGTTATTCAACATGAGGCCCGATCCAAAGACATTTTGAATCATTTTTGGTAGAGTCCAAAAAATCCATTTTCTGATGAAAAACGATGACCCCGGACCAGTCGAACGTTGAAAAAATGGTCAATATTGATGAAATTTTAACATTTAATCTTTTGACTTTAAATGACGGTTGGATGTGAGTTATTACTTTTTCAACTAAAATAAGTGTGTTTAAAGTCATTTCTGTGCCTGAAATTGGTCAAAATTGAAGATTTTGAGTAAGCAAAACTCTGTAAAAATGGCAGTTTTGGTCACTGTGAGGGTTTAAAAAGTGGTTATTCAACATGAGGCCCGATCCAAATGACATTTTGATATGAATCATTTTTGGTAGAGTCCAAAAAATCCATTTTCTGATGAAAAACGATGACCCCGACCAGTCGAACGTTGAAAAAATGGTCAATATTGATGAAATTTTAACATTTAATCTTTTGACTTTAAATGACGGTTGGATGTGAGTTATTACTTTTTCAACTAAAATAAGTGTGTTTAAAGTCATTTCTGTGCCTGAAATTGGTCAAAATTGAAGATTTTGAGTAAGCAAAACTCTGTAAAAATGGCAGTTTTGGTCACTGTGAGGGTTTAAAAAGTGGTTATTCAACATGAGGCCCGATCAAAATGACATTTTGAATCATTTTTGGTAGAGTCCAAAAAATCAATTTTCTGATGAAAAACGATGACCCCGGACCAGTCGAACGTTGAAAAAATGGTCAATATTGATGAAATTTTAACATTTAATCTTTTGACTTTAAATGACGGTTGGATGTGAGTTATTACTTTTTCAACTAAAATAAGTGTGTTTAAAGTCATTTCTGTGCCTGAAATTGGTCAAAATTGAAGATTTTGAGTAAGCAAAACTCTGTAAAAATGGCAGTTTTGGTCACTGTGAGGGTTTAAAAAGTGGTTATTCAACATGAGGCCCGATCCAAATGACATTTTGAATCATTTTTGGTAGAGTCCAAAAAATCCATTTTCTGATGAAAAACGATGACCCCGGACCAGTCGAACGTTGAAAAAATGGTCAATATTGATGAAATTTTAACATTTAATCTTTTGACTTTAAATGACGGTTGGATGTGAGTTATTACTTTTTCAACTAAAATAAGTGTGTTTAAAGTCATTTCTGTGCCTGAAATTGGTCAAAATTGAAGATTTTGAGTAAGCAAAACTCTGTAAAAATGGCAGTTTTGGTCACTGTGAGGGTTTAAAAAGTGGTTATTCAACATGAGGCCCGATCCAAATGACATTTTGAATCATTTTTGGTAGAGTCCAAAAAATCCATTTTCTGATGAAAAAACGATGACCCCGGACCAGTCGAACGTTGAAAAAATGGTCAATATTGATGAAATTTTAACATTTAATCTTTTGACTTTAAATGACGGTTGGATGTGAGTTATTACTTTTTCAACTAAAATAAGTGTGTTTAAAGTCATTTCTGTGCCTGAAATTGGTCAAAATTGAAGATTTTGAGTAAGCAAAACTCTGTAAAAATGGCAGTTTTGGTCACTGTGAGGGTTTAAAAAGTGGTTATTCAACATGAGGCCCGATCAAAATGACATTTTGAATCATTTTTGGTAGAGTCCAAAAAATCCATTTTCTGATGAAAAACGATGACCCCGGACCAGTCGAACGTTGAAAAAATGGTCAATATTGATGAAATTTTAACATTTAATCTTTTGACTTTAAATGACGGTTGGATGTGAGTTATTACTTTTTCAACTAAAATAAGTGTGTTTAAAGTCATTTCTGTGCCTGAAATTGGTCAAAATTGAAGATTTTGAGTAAGCAAAACTCTGTAAAAATGGCAGTTTTGGTCACTGTGAGGGTTTAAAAAGTGGTTATTCAACATGAGGCCCGATCCAAATGACATTTTGAATCATTTTTGGTAGAGTCCAAAAAATCCATTTTCTGATGAAAAACGATGACCCCGGACCAGTCGAACGTTGAAAAAATGGTCAATATTGATGAAATTTTAACATTTAATCTTTTGACTTTAAATGACGGTTGGATGTGAGTTATTACTTTTTCAACTAAAATAAGTGTGTTTAAAGTCATTTCTGTGCCTGAAATTGGTCAAAATTGAAGATTTTGAGTAAGCAAAACTCTGTAAAAATGGCAGTTTTGGTCACTGTGAGGGTTTAAAAAGTGGTTATTCAACATGAGGCCCGATCCAAAAGACATTTTGAATCATTTTTGGTAGAGTCCAAAAAATCCATTTTCTGATGAAAAACGATGACCCCGGACCAGTCGAACGTTGAAAAAATGGTCAATATTGATGAAATTTTAACATTTAATCTTTTGACTTTAAATGACGGTTGGATGTGAGTTATTACTTTTTCAACTAAAATAAGTGTGTTTAAAGTCATTTCTGTGCCTGAAATTGGTCAAAATTGAAGATTTTGAGTAAGCAAAACTCTGTAAAAATGGCAGTTTTGGTCACTGTGAGGGTTTAAAAAGTGGTTATTCAACATGAGGCCCGATCCAAATGACATTTTGAATCATTTTTGGTAGAGTCCAAAAAATCCATTTTCTGATGAAAAACGATGACCCCGGACCAGTCGAACGTTGAAAAAATGGTCAATATTGATGAAATTTTAACATTTAATCTTTTGACTTTAAATGACGGTTGGATGTGAGTTATTACTTTTTCAACTAAAATAAGTGTGTTTAAAGTCATTTCTGTGCCTGAAATTGGTCAAAATTGAAGATTTTGAGTAAGCAAAACTCTGTAAAAATGGCAGTTTTGGTCACTGTGAGGGTTTAAAAAGTGGTTATTCAACATGAGGCCCGATCCAAATGACATTTTGAATCATTTTTGGTAGAGTCCAAAAAATCCATTTTCTGATGAAAAACGATGACCCCGGACCAGTCGAACGTTGAAAAAATGGTCAATATTGATGAAATTTTAACATTTAATCTTTTGACTTTAAATGACGGTTGGATGTGAGTTATTACTTTTTCAACTAAAATAAGTGTGTTTAAAGTCATTTCTGTGCCTGAAATTGGTCAAAATTGAAGATTTTGAGTAAGCAAAACTCTGTAAAAATGGCAGTTTTGGTCACTGTGAGGGTTTAAAAAGTGGTTATTCAACATGAGGCCCGATCCAAATGACATTTTGAATCATTTTTGGTAGAGTCCAAAAAATCAATTTTCTGATGAAAAACGATGACCCCGGACCAGTCGAACGTTGAAAAAATGGTCAATATTGATGAAATTTTAACATTTAATCTTTTGACTTTAAATGACGGTTGGATGTGAGTTATTACTTTTTCAACTAAAATAAGTGTGTTTAAAGTCATTTCTGTGCCTGAAATTGGTCAAAATTGAAGATTTTGAGTAAGCAAAACTCTGTAAAAATGGCAGTTTTGGTCACTGTGAGGGTTTAAAAAGTGGTTATTCAACATGAGGCCCGATCCAAATGACATTTTGAATCATTTTTGGTAGAGTCCAAAAAATCAATTTTCTGATGAAAAACGATGACCCCGGACCAGTCGAACGTTGAAAAAATGGTCAATATTGATGAAATTTTAACATTTAATCTTTTGACTTTAAATGACGGTTGGATGTGAGTTATTACTTTTTCAACTAAAATAAGTGTGTTTAAAGTCATTTCTGTGCCTGAAATTGGTCAAAATTGAAGATTTTGAGTAAGCAAAACTCTGTAAAAATGGCAGTTTTGGTCACTGTGAGGGTTTAAAAAGTGGTTATTCAACATGAGGCCCGATCCAAATGACATTTTGAATCATTTTTGGTAGAGTCCAAAAAATCCATTTTCTGATGAAAAACGATGACCCCGGACCAGTCGAACGTTGAAAAAAATGGTCAATATTGATGAAATTTTAACATTTAATCTTTTGACTTTAAATGACGGTTGGATGTGAGTTATTACTTTTTCAACTAAAATAAGTGTGTTTAAAGTCATTTCTGTGCCTGAAATTGGTCAAAATTGAAGATTTTGAGTAAGCAAAACTCTGTAAAAATGGCAGTTTTGGTCACTGTGAGGGTTTAAAAAGTGGTTATTCAACATGAGGCCCGATACTCACGCCAATGACATGTTGAATCATTTTTGGTAGAGTCCAAAAAATCCATTTTCTGATGAAAAACGATGACCCCGGACCAGTCGAACGTTGAAAAAATGGTCAATATTGATGAAATTTTAACATTTAATCTTTTGACTTTAAATGACGGTTGGATGTGAGTTATTACTTTTTCAACTAAAATAAGTGTGTTTAAAGTCATTTCTGTGCCTGAAATTGGTCAAAATTGAAGATTTTGAGTAAGCAAAACTCTGTAAAAATGGCAGTTTTGGTCACTGTGAGGGTTTAAAAAGTGGTTATTCAACATGAGGCCCGATCCAAATGACATTTTGAATCATTTTTGGTAGAGTCCAAAAAATCAATTTTCTGATGAAAAACGATGACCCCGGACCAGTCGAACGTTGAAAAAATGGTCAATATTGATGAAATTTTAACATTTAATCTTTTGACTTTAAATGACGGTTGGATGTGAGTTATTACTTTTTCAACTAAAATAAGTGTGTTTAAAGTCATTTCTGTGCCTGAAATTGGTCAAAATTGAAGATTTTGAGTAAGCAAAACTCTGTAAAAATGGCAGTTTTGGTCACTGTGAGGGTTTAAAAAGTGGTTATTCAACATGAGGCCCGATCCAAATGACATTTTGAATCATTTTTGGTAGAGTCCAAAAAATCCATTTTCTGATGAAAAACGATGACCCCGGACCAGTCGAACGTTGAAAAAATGGTCAATATTGATGAAATTTTAACATTTAATCTTTTGACTTTAAATGACGGTTGGATGTGAGTTATTACTTTTTCAACTAAAATAAGTGTGTTTAAAGTCATTTCTGTGCCTGAAATTGGTCAAAATTGAAGATTTTGAGTAAGCAAAACTCTGTAAAAATGGCAGTTTTGGTCACTGTGAGGGTTTAAAAAGTGGTTATTCAACATGAGGCCCGATCCAAATGACATTTTGAATCATTTTTGGTAGAGTCCAAAAAATCCATTTTCTGATGAAAAACGATGACCCCGGACCAGTCGAACGTTGAAAAAATGGTCAATATTGATGAAATTTTAACATTTAATCTTTTGACTTTAAATGACGGTTGGATGTGAGTTATTACTTTTTCAACTAAAATAAGTGTGTTTAAAGTCATTTCTGTGCCTGAAATTGGTCAAAATTGAAGATTTTGAGTAAGCAAAACTCTGTAAAAATGGCAGTTTTGGTCACTGTGAGGGTTTAAAAAGTGGTTATTCAACATGAGGCCTGATCCAAATGACATTTTGAATCATTTTTGGTAGAGTCCAAAAAATCCATTTTCTGATGAAAAACGATGACCCCGGACCAGTCGAACGTTGAAAAAATGGTCAATATTGATGAAATTTTAACATTTAATCTTTTGACTTTAAATGACGGTTGGATGTGAGTTATTACTTTTTCAACTAAAATAAGTGTGTTTAAAGTCATTTCTGTGCCTGAAATTGGTCAAAATTGAAGATTTTGAGTAAGCAAAACTCTGTAAAAATGGCAGTTTTGGTCACTGTGAGGGTTTAAAAAGTGGTTATTCAACATGAGGCCCGATCCAAATGACATTTTGAATCATTTTTGGTAGAGTCCAAAAAATCAATTTTCTGATGAAAAACGATGACCCCGGACCAGTCGAACGTTGAAAAAATGGTCAATATTGATGAAATTTTAACATTTAATCTTTTGACTTTAAATGACGGTTGGATGTGAGTTATTACTTTTTCAACTAAAATAAGTGTGTTTAAAGTCATTTCTGTGCCTGAAATTGGTCAAAATTGAAGATTTTGAGTAAGCAAAACTCTGTAAAAATGGCAGTTTTGGTCACTGTGAGGGTTTAAAAAGTGGTTATTCAACATGAGGCCCGATCCAAATGACATTTTGAATCATTTTTGGTAGAGTCCAAAAAATCCATTTTCTGATGAAAAACGATGACCCCGGACCAGTCGAACGTTGAAAAAATGGTCAATATTGATGAAATTTTAACATTTAATCTTTTGACTTTAAATGACGGTTGGATGTGAGTTATTACTTTTTCAACTAAAATAAGTGTGTTTAAAGTCATTTCTGTGCCTGAAATTGGTCAAAATTGAAGATTTTGAGTAAGCAAAACTCTGTAAAAATGGCAGTTTTGGTCACTGTGAGGGTTTAAAAAGTGGTTATTCAACATGAGGCCCGATCCAAATGACATTTTGAATCATTTTTGGTAGAGTCCAAAAAATCCATTTTCTGATGAAAAACGATGACCCCGGACCAGTCGAACGTTGAAAAAATGGTCAATATTGATGAAATTTTAACATTTAATCTTTTGACTTTAAATGACGGTTGGATGTGAGTTATTACTTTTTCAACTAAAATAAGTGTGTTTAAAGTCATTTCTGTGCCTGAAATTGGTCAAAATTGAAGATTTTGAGTAAGCAAAACTCTGTAAAAATGGCAGTTTTGGTCACTGTGAGGGTTTAAAAAGTGGTTATTCAACATGAGGCCCGATCCAAAATGACATTTTGAATCATTTTTGGTAGAGTCCAAAAAATCCATTTTCTGATGAAAAACGATGACCCCGGACCAGTCGAACGTTGAAAAAATGGTCAATATTGATGAAATTTTAACATTTAATCTTTTGACTTTAAATGACGGTTGGATGTGAGTTATTACTTTTTCAACTAAAATAAGTGTGTTTAAAGTCATTTCTGTGCCTGAAATTGGTCAAAATTGAAGATTTTGAGTAAGCAAAACTCTGTAAAAATGGCAGTTTTGGTCACTGTGAGGGTTTAAAAAGTGGTTATTCAACATGAGGCCCGATCCAAATGACATTTTGAATCATTTTTGGTAGAGTCCAAAAAATCCATTTTTCTGATGAAAAACGATGACCCCCGGACCAGTCGAACGTTGAAAAAATGGTCAATATTGATGAAATTTTAACATTTAATCTTTGACTTTAAATGACGGTTGGATGTGAGTTAATACTTTTTCAACTAAAATAAGTGTGTTTAAAGTCATTTCTGTGCCTGAAATTGGTCAAAATTGAAGATTTTGAGTAAGCAAAACTCTGTAAAAATGGCAGTTTTTGGTCACTGTGAGGGTTTAAAAAGTGGTTATTCAACATGAGGCCCGATCAAAATGACATTTTGAATCATTTTGGTAGAGTCCAAAAATCCATTTTCTGTTGAAAAACGATGACCCCCGACCAGTCGAACGTTGAAAAAATGGTCAATATTGATGAAATTTTAACATTTAATCTTTTGACTTTAAATGACGGTTGGATGTGAGTTATTACTTTTTCAACTAAAATAAGTGTGTTTAAAGTAATTTCTGTGCCTGAAATTGGTCAAAATTGAAGATTTTGAGTAAGCAAAACTGTAAAAATGGCAGTTTTGGTCACTGTGAGGGTTTAAAAAGTGGTTATTCAACATGAGGCCTGATCCAAATGACATGTTGAATCATTTTTGGTAGAGTCCAAAAAATCCATTTCTGATGAAAAACGATGACCCCGGACCAGTCGAACGTTGAAAAAATGGTCAATATTGATGACATTTTAACATTTAATCTTTTGACTTTAAATGACGGTTGGATGTGAGTTAATACTTTTTCAACTAAAATAAGTGTGTTTAAAGTCATTTCTGTGCCTGAAATTGGTCAAAATTGAAGATTTTGAGTAAGCAAAACTCTGTAAAAATGGCAGTTTTGGTCACTGTGAGGGTTTAAAAAGTGGTTATTCAACATGAGGCCCGATCCAAAAGACATTTTGAATCATTTTTGGTAGAGTCCAAAAAATCCATTTTCTGATGAAAACGACCCCGGAGAACGTTGAAAAATTGTAACATTTAATCTTTTGACTTTAAATGACGGTTGGATGTGAGTTATTACTTTTTCAACTAAAATAAGTGTGTTTAAAGTCATTTCTGTGCCTGAAATTGGTCAAAATTGAAGATTTTGAGTAAGCAAACTCTGTAAAAATGGCAGTTTTGGTCCACTGTGAGGGTTTAAAAAGTGGTTATTCAACATGAGGCCCGAT